>NC_056726.1:237697293-237744793 GCF_019279795.1 Protopterus annectens
AGACTTACTAGTAGCACCCCATTCCTCACAGTCGACTCTCTCTACTATTATATAGTGTGAGCTGGGCTCTAGTAAATTTGTTACTTAGGTAGCTGCTCTGGACTTCATCCAAAATGTTTTACAGTTGCTAACTTTGGCCCAAGCAAAATTAAGACAACAGTCTGCCCCTAGCCCCAATTTTCTCTATCCTCTTTCTACATACCATGCCCATTTTACGACATAAATGGACATAAAAGCAGACGCCGGAATGTCATAGACATGATTGCATTGCATTGGACAAATTCAAAAAAAAAAAAAAAAGAGTCTAAGGTGGCAAATTTTACAAACTCTGGCATTCTGTCTGTTTACCAGAGAGAAAAACAGAGTTTGTACAGTGATTTCTGGATAGTCTGGAAAAATGGATAAGTGCATCTCTAAAGTATACTAACTTGTGCGTTCATTGTTTTCATAGGACTTCAGCAAGTGTTAATAAGGTACACAACACCGTATTCTGATAGAAAAGCTGATTTCATTCATGCAGCCATCCACCTTTCTGGGAATACTGTACCCTTTTAACATATGCAAAGCAGGCTGCATGTCTACTAGCCATTCTAAAGACTCACACACTGGTAGAACAAGGTGCACGACTTATACACTGGTAGAACAAGGTGCACAACTTACATACTGGTAGAACAAGATGCACAATTTACACGCTGGTTGAACAAGGTGCACGACTTACATACTGGTAGAACAAGATGCACAATTTACACACTGGTTGAACAAGGTGCATGACTTACATACTGGTAGAACAAGGTGCATGACTTACATACTGGTAGAACAAGGTGCACAATTTACACGCTGGTTGAACAAGGTGCACGACTTACATACTGGTAGAACAAGGTGCACAATTTACATGCTGATAGAACAAGGTGTATGACTTATACTCTCGTAGAACAAGGTGTACCAGCATGACATCCCTTTCCAGTTAACATTATTGACAGTAATAGTGGGTAGCTGCATTTATCAGAGTTGTACCCCAACCAAATTTTACTGTCACACTGATTATAACAAAATTAAGTCTTTCATAAATATTGAAGATGGCACAGGGCACTGTCAGTGAAAAGATGGTATCTGTTTTGGCAGAGGGACTATATTTATATACAAAAGGGTGATGCATGAAGCACACAGAGCTCAGGCATGACACACAGCACTGTCTAACAATGGCTGCTACGAATGAATGCCATTATATATGGAAGCCACTGCAGGTGAACAGTTTCTTTATCACAGTTCCTCCACATTCAGCACATACATATTGCAAGTGTCAATTTTCCTGAGGATGTGAAAATGCAAAGCTATCATTCAGCCATTTTGACATCTACCTCTTATAGCCAAGTCTGACAACTGCCACTCTATTCTGGGTTTTTGTCAGGACAGGAGAATTATTCTGAAGTCACCTTCATTATTCTTAAGCCCCAGTACTTATCTGTCTGTCTGTTTTGCCAGTGTTTCTTAGCAACATGCTACATCTGTTAAAGCAAATTAAACAATCTGACATGTATTCTATGGAACTGTCCTACAGCTCTCATAAAAAAACATTTAAGGTGCCACCACTGCCTCAGGAAAATTTACTGTGAATGTAATACAGAAAGCCAGTAACTTTCCTTGCTTCTTTTTTCATACTTAACTTTTTTAATTATTATTCACTACTGCGGACATGTGCATGAAAACGCTAAAACCATCCTTTACTATTCACTTCCTAATTTTTTAACTACGTCTCTAGCCTCAGTCTGCAGCCTCAGTCTGCAGCTTTGAACTTTAATATGTCTTAGGGAAGCAGGTTTCATTTTTTTAATCAAAAGAAATGTTTTCATGCATACGATGGCAATTCAAGCAGTTGCCATTAAGCGTTATAAAGGATATGCCTTCCCCCTTACCAGCATGACGTTCTGTCCTCCCTCACCCAAATGACGTCTCTGTGTCTTTAAAACTGATGGTTGTTTATTGAAATTTTGCCTTTCTAACACCCATCTCAGTACATTGTTGGACAGAGATCTTTGGGATCCTAAAAGTGTCATGGTCCTATGGTGTTTTATTACCTCTTGTTCTGAGGATGGACAGTTATTATAATGTTGATAGATAAGAGGAAGGGTAGGCCAAACTTACTGCCAAAACTGTCTAAGCATGCTTTTTCTCCTCAGTACCTCCTTCCCTCTAAGATTGCTCTGTCAACATGTTTTTTAGCTTTCCTGCCATGATAAGGGATTTGCAATGGGCAATGCAATGCATCTTTATGCCAGTATGCCTTGCATCAATAGCAAATAGTAACTCACAAAACTCCCTGAATTCAGCCTCCAAACTACAGAATCCACTGAAACCTGGAATAGTATTTAGTGTTAGATAGCTGCCCACTTATTATGGTGGGGACAGTAGAGTTGTGCCACTATGTTACTATCATGTCTGTGCACTTGTGCATATATGTGTGCATGTGTATGTGTGACGGTGGCCATGTGTGTACTGACTGTGGGATGGGACTGTGAGAGAATGTTACTATGTGCTACACAAGAGGAACTGACCATTACAGAGCTCATAAGAGGGAAAGTATTTTAATTTTAGTTATTTGACCAACATTTCATCAGTCTAGACCAGGACTACATTTGTAAGAAATAAACGTCAAGTTTGCGGTCAAGCATTGTGCTTTGAGGAGTTGTAATGTCCTGTGCTGTCAACATTTCAGTGCTGATATTTAGCTAGTCAGCCTTAAGAAAGGACTTTCTTCTCCATCTGTCTGTATTTTCTCATTTTAGCGGTACAAGGTTCCTCTTCTTGAAGCAATGGCTCCATTGTTGCATCACGACAAAAGTAACACTAATAAAATCCAAGGCTCTTAACTAACCACCCAAGCACTTTCATATCACATCAGTTACATCCTTATAGGCTTGACAATGCCATATCCATATAAAAGGGGAGATGTTTTGTGTTAATCAAATCAGTGCTTTTTCCTTCTTTGACAAGTTGCCTGGACCAAATCCTCACAGACACAAGATTAAAGACAATGCACGTAAAAGAGGATCACACAGAAAAGTTGGGTTGCCACCTTTCGTTGTGGCTAAAACCGGAGTAAGGCCACACCCCCTCCCATCACCCATAATCTCGACCATTCTAACCTCCTCTCCTCCTCATGTCCCATCCATTGTGTAACATCACAGTGATATCATCTGACAGGAACACCCTCTTTTTCCATTCCTGATGCCTGCTTTCAGATGATTTACTACGCTTTTCTGTAAAAAAGCATAGTAAATTAGCCGACTTAACAAACTCTGATAGTCTGTTTCCTTTTTTTGAAACAGAATACCTGAGTTTGGACTACCAGAGAATCAATTTGATTTCCGAGTAGTTCAGAAAAAATATGGATAGGTGGCAATCCTACAGAAAAGGTATTCTTTTTATATATATATATATATATATATATATATATATATATATATATATATATATATATCTATATATATATATATATATATATATATATGTATAAATATACATGGATCTACTTCAGTAGATCGAACTAGCATAAGATTGAAATGCATAACATTGAGAGAACATTGAAAAGGCAAAACAGTGAACAGTCACAAACCCAAAATGTACAACATCAAAACATATACATTCAATCCATCACATTTTCACATCTATAAGTAAACACTCAGCACAAACAGAAACCTGTCCTTTTAAACTACACTGTGATATATGTGAACATCTGTGCCGTGCGTGAACTATGTGTCGACTTACAAAACTTTCAATAAAACAAAGTAAGTGATATTCTACTTATCTTCGCAACCTTATTGTATGTTTTTGCAAGTAGGCAAGCCTCTCTGCACCCCCCCACACCCCTTGCAAACTATATATACCAACTCCGAGATCGCACTACAGTGGGAAAAGGGTGAATTTCCCGATCCTCCCGGAACTGCAATCTCCATTCAAAAGCTATGACGTTTAGAAAAAAATTATCAGTAACATCCGTGGCTGGTTTTTAGAAGTTGCACATTTCAGGTTTGTGACCATTCATCTATGGGGGTTTAATGAATACACAGGGCAATTTTCCTGGTGGATACCACATAGTTAGGGTGGCTGCTTTTTGCACAGCCTCCATCTGTTATTTAGCCAAGTAGATATGGGAAAGTAGGGCCATAAAGGAAAAGCCTGGAAATATCTTTGATGGTGGTCTAAATGATGGTCCTCTCAGTTGACACTCCTGGTAATTGAGGTTTTTTTTTGTTTTTATTTTGTTTTTCATCGTTAACTGAAGAGCTGAGAGGGTGGAAAAGCAGATCAGGGACAAGTACCTCAAGTTAGATGAACCAAGTATGTCTTTGAAAACAGCCAACCATGGCTCTGTACGTACACACACACACACACACACATATATATATATATATATATATATATATATATATATATATATATATATATATATATATATATATGTGTGTGTGTGTGTGTGCATGTGTTTGTAAGGGAACGCATAAGAAATACGTATGTTCTTTATAGAACTACAGTCATTTTTATTTCCCAAGCTAAACAAGACACTAACATGATTTTTTAATCACAGAAAAAATTAATCTATTTGAACCTTTTCTCTATAATGTAATCTATCATGATCCATGCTTTTAATGCAAGGCACTGCCAACTGATTCTCAATTTAGAGGAACAAGAGTATGTCAACATTTGAAAAAAAATGCAAAATGTCATTAATAATATATGATCATTCAATCCTGGAGGTTTGGCAAATCCAAAATTAGTTGCCAATATAGCTCCCTGCAAGCTATTTTGCTTCACATACAAATGATAATATATCAATAGCCCATGTATTACAATTAGGAACAGCTAGGTTATAAGTAGAACATTTGTTTTTATTTTTACCTTTATATTTTACTGGTAAAATGATTACGTTTTTATATAAAATGGGATTAACCATTCTTTACACATTACACTTTTACATATAATAGTTTCTCTTTCACCTACTAAATATTTTATGATAAAGTTTTTATATCATAATATAGTGCAAGTTTCATAACACATGGATTATGACATATTTCTGTTTTATCATACAGTTCCAAACCAGTTTATTTATTGCATTTATATATATATATATATATATATATATATATATATATATATGTACTAATAACTGCAATATTTTCTTGTAATCAATTTAAAATGTTTGTTATATTGATATTATTAATTTTTAAATAAAGGTATACATATTTATATCATTTTAAAAACATTTTTGTTACAGCAGAAATGATGATCATGAGAAAGTGTATGTAAACAGGAAGACAACAGCATATGCATTTCTGATGAAGTCTTAACATGTGCAGTTGAAAACACTGTGTTTAGTGATTTTAGCATTAAAATTATAAGTGGTAATAAAGTTTCGGCTATTTGATCACCCAAAAGCTGCTGGCTAAAATATAAAGATGACAAAAATCTGGACATTCTGTGAAAAACTAGACAGGTGAGAGGCATAGGAAGGTGAGTGTAAACAGAATGGACTATATTACACTGTCTTCCTGATAGCATTCACTAAGTGCTTTAAGGCTTTGAAAGATGGTAAAACACAGCATTTTTTTTACTTTAACTTGTAGCATCATCATCATCATCATCAGCCCTCTTTTTCCCATTTTTTTCAACATCATGTTAAGAGTTTACATATGGAAGCCTGTCTTCCATATAGTACCTCGAGGCACGAGTGTCCTTTGTATGCCTACCTATGGAGAGCACCATCCAGAATTGTTGACCCGCTGGCAGGCCATTAATCTGGAAACCAGCTATCAGTATATAAGGCTGTTAATGGAGTCTTTTCAACCAGAAGAACATTGGTTGATTAAATCTATAGAGCGGCTACAGTTCGATATTGAGAGGAAGTTTAAAACCGGGGATTATTTGTCTAAACTAAATACTCTATACTGTGCTATAAGTGCCTATGACATCAAGCTACAACAAATGAAAATGAAGAAGCTTGATAGAGACTTTGCAGATTTCAGTAAGGGCAACATTTCTGTATGGCCAAAAAGCACTTTTAACAACCAACCCAATCCTGCTCAAGGGGGCTTGTCACAAGGAGGAATAGGATTGGAGAATTCAGCTGGTGGGGCTAGACCAGCTACCCAAATGGATTGAAGCAACGATGAGTCAACTGCTGTGACTCCTCCACAAGCCATTGTGGGAGTCAATATTATGGAGAAAACTCTGGGGGAGGTGTTACCAGAGGTGGTACCAGCAGCTTGTGCACTGAACGTACCAGCAGAACAATGCACTGATTCTGAGAGGCCTGCTACACATTTATTTAGTAAAGAAGCAACAGCGTCAACTAGCAGAAATTTTGGGGGCGAGACCCAAGACTTTTTATTCCCAGCTCTTTTTTCCCCACCTGATGAAAAAGGATAAGAAATTGGAGACATAGGTGACGGAGAGAGGTCAACGCTCAGGGGAGCAGGGAGTGAAAATGGAGAAAAATATCCATATAACTTCAGGTACTGCTAAGCTTGTCTATAACTTATCCAGTACTGTTCTATCTGATATACAGCTTTGTGTTTTGAATAAAGGTCTAAATTTTGTACCATCAGACAGACAACTACACTGATGTCATTCTGGACCTTAAACAATTTGGTAGAAATTTGCAATTAAGAAGGATGTTTGGTACTTCTGACTACTCAGACTTTAGAAATCGCCATTTACATAAACCCAGTTTATATATTCCCCCTAGTCATTCAGTTGTAGAAATGTTTGTAAAGACTTGTGAAGACCAGTTAAAATGTCTGTATAGCAGTAATGATTTTCATAATTTGTCAACTGAAGAAAGGACAGTGTTAAAAACTAAACTTTAAATGAAAATGTCAGCATTGTTATACAACCAGCTGACAAGAGTGCCCCAGGGCCATTGTCCTGATGGATAGGGACATATATATTAGCAGACTTAAGTCTTTATTGGGGCATGATGCTACTTATGAATGCATTACTGTGAATAATGTGAAAGATATTACAGCACATGTTAATGATGTTATATCAGAATTAAGAATGAAAGACATTTTAACAGATGAAATTTTGAATTTCATCAAAGTAGAACATCCAATAGTATGTATCTTTAAAGCACTACCAAAAATACATAAGGATGAACAAGACCCACCCCTTAGACCAGTAATTTCTGGCAGGGGTTGTGTCACTCAGTATTGCTCTACATGGGCAGAACTTCAGTTAAAATCGATTGTTTCCACCATTCCTACAATTGTGAAGGACAGTGCACACTTTCTAACTACCTTGTATGAGTTTTTGCCAGGTAAAAATGTTGTTACCCCTCTAATGTTGTTTACTCTAGACATAAAAAATGTATTTACGGTTATTCCCAATGGTTATGGAATACAGGCAGTGAAACAGCTTTTAAGGCTTAATGGCACTTTGGATAAGAAAAGAATGACACAGGTAGTATGCCTACTTCAATTAGTACTTGAAAACAATATATTTTTGTTTGAACAACAACATTACTGGCAGAGATGGGGGGTTGCCATGGGTAGCCCCTGTGCCAATTCATACACGAACCTGGTGCTTGCCCAGTGGGAGGATGAGTTTTTGTTTAATAAAGATCATGAATGGAAACATTCACTCTTATTCTATACCCGCTTTGTGGATGATGTCTTCCTGTTACTGAAGGCAGTGTTGGAGCTTTGAATAATTTTTATATCTTATTTAGAATCCACAACTAACTTTTCGCATTTTACTATGTAGTATTCCTATAATGAAATTGATTTTTTGGATGTTGTGTTACAAAGGGATGAGTTGAATCATTTTAACACCAAGATTTTTAGAAAAACATGCTGGAGGAATGGCCTACTGAAGGTGAACGTCAGAGGGGGCGATATTGCGATATAATGGATTGTAAATGGATTTTTAAAAAATATAAGAAATTAATTTTGAAGGATTGTGAGCTGTTTTTAATGCCCTCTTATAACAATATGTGTTTGTACATTTTTGTGGTTATTTATGTATTGTATTGTAAGGTAATTAAAAAATAGCACATGAAATTATTTTATGTAGTTTTAAATTCATTCAACATATAGGGTAGCAATAGTAACTTAATTTAGGATGTATACCTTTAATTATTTATGGACTGTAGTCTTAATTAATTTGTTGATTGATTCAATTATGTCATTTATTTGAATACTAATATAAATTGCTGTACCAACTGAAAAGGTTGTCTGAGGAAGTTTGGAAATGTATTCAAACGAAAGCGCTAACATAATAAAACTTTTCTGCAAGGAGAATACAGCCGTTTTGCTTGTTTTGTTGTTTTAAACAGTTTTTATTGTTCGTGGTTTATAAGCCTAGGTGCTGACAGAAGTCCAGGACTCAATGGAGTGGTACCTTTAAAACCTGTTCTTAGGAGGCATAGACCTGTAACTTAGATGATTAGATCTTGATGCTCATTGGCTCATTGATTTTTAAATACTTTTAAAAAAGGTTTTTGTTTGTTTTCTTGTATATGTCTGACAAAGGTTGTATCCTGAAAGCGCTTACATTTTGTATTAAAAGTTTTACATTTTTACTACAGACTGGTGGTCTGTGAAGTCTTTTTTTGCTGTTCTTTTATAAGGTTTTTCTTACATGGACCTTTAGTGCCTCTACTTGCAATTTTTGTTTCTTCATTTTTTCTACATGGGGTCAGCGTATAGTGTTAACTGTCGCCAACTCTCTCGATTCAGTGCCACACTCCTGCCTTCTTCAACACTCATTCCAGACTGTCGCAGATCTTTTTTCACACAATCCATCCACCTCTTTGCTGGATGTCCTTGCTTCCTCTTAACTTCTTCCTGTCTGTCCCAAATCTTCCTCACCAGATTGTCTTCTGCTTTTCTGCACATGTGCCCAAACCACCGTAATTTGTTCTCTTTTACCTTTTCTGCAGTTAGAGCTACTTTGGCTTCTGCTCTTATGTCCTCATTTCCTCGTCTGTCTCACAGTGTGCATCCTACCACCTTTCTCAGGCATTTCATTTACATCACCTCTAGCTTCTTCAACTGTTCTGCCTTTACTGCTCAGGTTTCTGTACCATACAGTAGTACTGGTCACACCAATGTATTGTACACCTTACTTTTCAGCTTATTTGGCATTCTTCTGTCATATACTACACCTGATATTCTATGTCAATTGGCTGCAGCCCCTCTGATTCTAGCTTTGACCTCTTCATTCAGACTAGCTTTCTCCTCATCCACCCCTCCCAGATACTTGAAGCTGTTTACCTGTTCCACTATCTTCCCTTCTGTATCTATTCTTAGCATGTAGTACATGTAGCAGATAAAACGTCAACAAATTCTCCTCTTGAGTGAATTTCTTGGCCTCCATATCTCGAACACATAATGAGTCAGTTAGGATTGGCAACCCGATCATAATCCTCCATATATGTAATTTTCTTTGTAAAAAATATCCATCAGTCTATTCAGCCTAATGGGGCAGTGATGTAGTTAAATAAAATAAATTTATTTTTTCACAATAATTATATAATGCTTTGCAAAAACATATATTCAGATAACAGTTGCATGAACATAGCCATTTAGATGTGAGGCTCTACTTGTAGCCACTATGACTTTCTGGGTATTGTTAGATGTGTAAAATATAAATTCATAGTAACATAATAATTTCATGGTAAAATGTCATATTCAGAATTAATGTCATTCCCATCATCATTACCACAATCTTCAGAGTTAGGTTTGAAAAACAAGATGTTTCTTGAAAAGGACTGTCTTAACCATATGCCCAACACTTTCTTTCTATGATAAGGTTTAGGATTATACAAAGAACCATAACATCTAAATAGAAAATGTATGTACATAGGGTAGATAAAAGTTTAGTTTTTACTTCTTCAGTAACACTGACTGCCCTTTACAGAAGAATGTTTCTTTGCCTTTCTCCTCCCATCTCCATATTTCCTTAACTTTCATTTTTGCCTGAAGTCTGTCTTCATAACATATTCATGAGTGGCTACTCTGGATTCAATCACAAAAAAACATTTTATTTCTGAGGATGTGATTAAACAGCAGACTTGCAAGTCTAGCTCTAGTTAAAGAGTGCACTGACCTTCCACAGCTCTGTATCATGTTATCATGTTTTGCTTTCAAGGAAATCTTTTTTAACTCCCTAAATGCCCTTACTGATGTGGGACATGAAATGATCCACTGGTTGACTGACTTGTGGACATAAAAGAGGCTATCTTAGTAGCCACAAAACTGTTTGAATTGGTGGTTACGAGAATGAAGAACATTATAGGTTCAAAGGTACATAGGATGATACTAGGCTATTGGCCCGGAGGCCCTTATAAGCCTAGCCAAGAATTTCACCCATGTTCCCTCAAAGTCAGCACCTGTTTCCCCTGTCCAGCTGGGACACAGCTGGGATTCCAGAGATGCATTTTCTGTTTCTCATCCAGTTGTCCAGGTTCCTCTTAAAGAGGACTAGAGAGGTCCTCTGCTTGACATGGAGAGGGAGTCTATTCCCCACACAGGAGAGGCTTTGGGACACAAATCAATCCCAACAACAAGCTCTATTAATGTCACAGACCAGGTTAAGGCCCTGTGTGTGGGTTGTACGAGTGGAGTTTGTCTTATGGATATGCAGCAACTCCATTAAGGCTGGGTCTGCAATGGCCTTGTATGCTAGACACAGGCCACCTCTGAGCAGTCTGTATGAGACTGAGTAGAGGGACAGGGCTTTTAGCTTATCTGTATAGGACAGGTGTTTGAGACCCTTGATTTTCCTGGTCAGGAACCTCTGTGGTCTCTCCAACTGCTGCAGGTGATTGACAAGGTACATGCTGAAGGGGGCATTGTACTCGATAATGGGTCTGATAAGGGAAGAGTACAGGAATGTTATGACCTCCTTGTTCCGGGATGAAATACCCTTATTTATGAGGTGGGCCATGTAGAAAGCCTTCCATACAATGGAGGCAACGTGGCGGTCAAAAGTCAGGTTGCTATCAACCTGGGTGCCCAAGTCCCTCACGACTGATTGTATGCTGTTAGTAATGTGATAATTAGTAGGGATGACATTTTCCCCAAAGGGGGATAATGATGCATTTCTTGGCATTTGGTTTGAGGCGATGCTTCTAGCACAAGTCATTAGTTTGGGTAAGGCCCTCTCAGAGGATGTTCACATCACTAGGGGAATTTAAGACAGCACCCAGCTTGCAGTCATCTGCAAACTTGGTCAGCCACAGACCACTGGTTTTGGCTTGCACCTCAGAAAAGTATATCCCAAACAGTAGAGGCCCCATGACCGATCCTTGGGGTACACCGCTCGTTACGGGTCTACTACTAGAGGTGGCTTCCCCTACTTTGACTGAGTGGGTTCTATCAGTGAGCCAGTTAGCTACCCATCTGGTAACATACGGGTTGATGCCTAGCTGGGAGACTTTATCTATTATGCCTGAGTGGGGAATAGTGTCAAAGGCTTTGGCTAGGTCAATGTAGGTGGTGTGCACCATCTTCCCCTTGTCTATGGCTTTGGTGACTGTCTCAAAGAAGTCGACCAAGTTTAACAGGCATGATCTCCCTTCGAAAAAAACAAACTGTGTGGGGTCAAGCATTTGGAGGTTGCCAATGTCCTTGTTTATAAGATCAATAATAATGCGTTCCATGGCCTTGCAGATCAGGCTAGTTAGGCTGATGGGCCTATAATTGCCTGGGTCAGCGGACGCTCCACTTGTGTGTAGAGGGATGACAGTGGCTGTCCTCCATTCAGCTGGGATGAAGCCGGTGCTCAGGCTTTGGTTGAATAGGGTGTCTAATGGAGCTGACAGCTCATGTCTGAGTTCATGTAGGATACAGCCAGGGATGCTATTGGGTCCCATGGAGGCAGCATTTTTTGCCTTTGAGAGGGCATTACTGCATTTTTTGCCTTTGAGAGGACATTAAGGACCTGCTCCCTGGTAATGAGGGGAGGGGGCAGGTGCTGGGGATGTCCTGGTATACTGATGGGGGGAGAGGAGGGTGAAGTTTTTACTGAACTTGTCTGCCAGCAGGTTGGCTATATCTATGACATTTGTGTATTTGGTGTTATTGACCACCAATTCAGAGCAGATTTGGGTGTTGCCTTTGAAACTGCGGACATACGTGAAGAAGGCCTTGTGATTGTCCTTGATGGACATGGCCAATCTGGACTCGAAGTTAACCTTAGAGAATTTCACCAGTGACCTTATTTGCTTGTTCAGACAAAAGATAGATTGCTTTCAACTTGACACATGCTCCTACTTGCCCCATGACAGCAATTTTATTTCCTTCTATTATAGAGTTTGTTTATTGCTGCTGTCCACCAGACAGGTTTACTCTTCCTTGAGGAAGATGATTTGGTCCTGTCCATACAGCTATGTAGGTGCTCATATAGTTTTTTAGTGTAGGCTTGAACATTAGTGCTAGTTCCAACTGAAGGGATGGTGGCTGTGAAGCTGCTTATACCTGCTCTGAGGAGATTGTAGTCAGCTTTGGAAAAGTTTTTTCATTTAACCCTGACAGGGAGGGGGTCAGGGGAGATGGAAACTTCAAAAGTGATAGCTTTATGGATGGATCATACCAAGGAGGATGACATTGTAGGAGTGCTACAGTGGCGACATTGTAGGAGTGCTACAGTGGCTACTCATGTTGGTTAGGACCAGGTCCAGGATATTTTCACCTCTGGTAGGTGTGTCAACCAGCTGATCCAAGGCATTGGTATAGACAAACTCAAGGAATCTCTGGGCATTCATGTCTGGGCTACAATAGGTGTTCCACTCTATGGTTGGGTAGTTAAAGTCACCCAGGATCAGGGTAGAGGGCTGAATCTTGATGGATTTAAGTAAGTCCAGATAGGTGGAGTGGGTGTCCTGAGTCATGGTTGGGGGTCTGTAGCTAGGTATGATTTAAATAGGTGTTTTGTCAACATTTAACTGCCCTTGGAGTGCCTTCTGTGCATCATACCATTTCACCAGCCTGGAGGTGTGTATGTCTTTGATAAATATTGAAACTCCACCTCCTTTGGCTTTGTAGCCTTCCATTTGGGTCTGAAAGTATGGTAGGATGAGTAACCTGGTAAGATTAGGGTGTTCTCCACAGCTTTGAACCAGGTTGCAGTGACTGCACAAATGTCAGCATCCTCCAGGGTAAGGAATTCATGCAATGAGTGCAGTTTCGCGCTAAAACCCCTAACGTTTAGCAGCATGACCTTTCAATTTCGCTTATAAGGATTTTTCAGGTTGGTAATTTTGTGTTCAAGACTTTGCCAAAAAAGGCACTATGGGGAAGGGAAGAGCCTTTGCCAGAAGCCTGAAGCCCAGGGGAGACAGATGAAGGCCATCTCTGGCAAAGCATCATGGTCTGTCAATCATGTCCTCCCAGGCTGTCAGGTACTGGATCCCCTTAGAATAACACCAGAAGCTAAGCCAATTGTTAAGGTCAATCATTTTCTGTTTGTATTGAGTTATCATTCTGGGTGATGGTAGGATGCTGCTTAAGACTAGGGACATACCTTCCTGGGACACACAGTCAGTGAGCTCACTCATGTCTCTTATTGTATACTCCAGAGAGGTACATCTCAAGTCATTCACACCAACACCGACTATGACAGAGCCATAAAAGTGCCTGTTGTTAAGAGACATGAGTGCATGCACAATATGGTGGATTCTAGCACCTGACAAGCAACTTACTGTGACTTTCTCCTTGTCTTGCCTGGTGAGGGGCACATTTGTGTTCCTCACAATAGAGTCTCCTATGACTGGGTCTATATTAAAAGACCGAATGTTCACAACTACGAATACGACAACCACAACACGTAAACGCCGAACAGCTGAAACAGCGAAACACGTAAACATCGAAATACGGAACACCGAACGGATTTCCTTGGCCAGCAGGGTGTTCATGGGGAAGTGGAAATATATCCTTTTCCCCACTGTAGTGCAATCTCGGAGTTGGTATATATAAGTAGGGGGGTGTGGGGGCGCAGGGGAGATTGCCCCCCTGCAAAAGTGTGTTTATTGAGGTATGTTTAACTAAGTTTTACTTATCCGTATAGCACTGTTGTTTTCAGAAATGTGTTCGGCGTTCCGTATTTCGATGTTTACGTGTTTCGCTGTTTCAGCTGTTTGGCGTTTACATGTCGCGGTTGTCGTATTCGCAGTTGTGAACATTCGGTCTTTTAATATAGACCCCTATGACTAGTATGTTGGGTTTGTGGTTGGGCCTTAGAGGCTGTGAGACATAGATGTGTGTACTATGTGCGATGTTTGGTGCTGTGGGTTGTGATGGGCATGCGTGTTTTTGCTTTGGAGGTCTCTTTTGTTTAGGTATGTTTTTGTTGAGAACCTCCACATATGTAGGATTGTGTTGTACAGATGTGGGTGGTGTTAGAGGTGTGTTGTTCATAGTGTTTGTGAAGACAGCCTTATCAGTGCCAGATGTACTGGCTTGTGAACAAGACAACAAGGATTCCTGGTTTCTAATGTGATTGCATCTCTCACATATTGTGCTCCTAGGTGGTAGTAGTAGAGGTGTGTGTACATAAGGCAGTTGCTTCACTGTCTCATGATGCCCTTATCAACCAGACTAGCATGAGAAACCACAGGAAATCGTCCGTCCATGGTTATCAGAATCTGTAAAAGAGAGGTTGGGGATAGTAGAGTGGGTACTATCTGAGGGGGTCTACTTTGTTTCGTTGAATCTCATTTCACTGAATTTCATTCCACCCGACCACTTCACTGAAAACTCTAATTACTGAAAACTCATTTCACTGAATCTCATTTCACTGAACTGTAGTTACTATATATGGCGCTGTGTAGAGTATTGTAAGGCAAGTAAAAGGTATATGCCCATTCCCCCAATTGTAGTGCGATCCTGGAGTTAGTATATATACTTGGGGGCTGTGGGGGGCACAACCCCCACATTGGAGAGTGTGGGGGTTGTAGCCCCCCACTTAGTTTGAGCAGATATTGTCTTCTGGGGAGAGTAAGTCATTGGTGTTGCAACTATGCATGTCTATTGTTTAAAAGGTATTGTTTTGAAGTTTTTGGTAAAATACAACACAAAGCAAACAAGGTGGGGAGCTACACCCCACATCCCCCCAACTATATATACTAACTCCAAGATCGCATTACATTGGGGAAAAGGGCATATACCTTTTACACGCCTTACAGTACTCTACGGGGTGTCTAACATTTTGGCTTGCTGGGGCCGCATTGAGTGAACAGAAATGGTCTTAGGGCCGCATATAAAATATATCATATAGTTAACTCTTTCGTTGCTCCAGAAGACCACAGTTGACCTCCTGGCTGTACTGCAGGTGCATTTGAACAATGAATAAATGTAATAAATGCCTAATATTTGCCTTAAAATTCTAATTCTCATTCTAATTCTAATTCTGTAATCTAACAGTTAACTCTAACATCTTAGTTAATATATATATATATATATATATATATATATATATATATATATATATATATATATTTTTTTTTTTTTTAACAAATAAACAGATATTCACTACAGCACTAGCATTTCTCACTGGGAAAACCATTCCAGCAGTCCAACTACATAAAATGTCAACATCAGCAGTCCTACAATACTATAATCCACAAAAATAACCCAACAAATTTGCAATAAAGTAAAGAATTCACATTACTGACTTAATAAAACAATTCTGAATAAGCTACAAGAGGGTCTACCCAAACAAATAACTGGTGCCAGAAATATGGCCTCAAGCTAAATGCCAAAAAATGCATCATCATCCCCTTTGAGGAGAGTGATGTCCCCACAAATTATCACATTAATAATAATGTTGTAAACACGCAATAACTCGTATGGTACTTGGGCACCCAGGTTGATAGAAATCTGACTTTTGACCACCACGTTGTCTCCGTTGTAAGGAAAGCTTTTTACATGGCCCGCTTCATTAGTAAGGATATCTCATCTAGGGACAAGGATGTCATAACATCCCTGTATTCTTCCTTTACAAGAACCATTATTGAGTGCAATGCCCCTTTTGGCATGTGCCTCAGCAAAACACCCTGCCAAAAGAAAGACTACAATAATTTCTGACAAAAAAGGTCAAAGGACTAAGTTCACTTAGTTATCCAAACAGACTATAAAGCTTCTTGCTTTCCTCTGTCTCTCACTGGACCCTATAAATTTCATCATTGGCTTGTTTTCCAGGCTAAGAAAGATCCTACCTTAAGAGACTTCCTCTACCTCAGAAATCCTGGTTATACTTAAAATGCTCACTACAAAGACCACAGCCTTCACTGCAACATAAACAAGCCATTTTTTATGGACAGGTTCTTGACACAAAAACCTTCAACTTCTGTAAAAAGCTCCTCTCATTATCAAACAATGTAGTTCAGCAACACGATGGCTGGATGGATAGCCATAAATGTAGTCCTTGGGTAAGTAGTATAGCCTTCATCAAACCAGATGGAAAATCCACATACTAACCTTTCCCAGCTGGATGGCTAAGATCTAATATTGGTTACTTAAGTCTAGTTGCCCAAGAAGAGGGGCATGTTTAACTAAGAATTCCATTTGCAAAATTATATTCAGTATACATATTAAATCTCTCTGTCTTACACACACACTCACACACACACACACACACACACACACACACACACACACACACACACACACACACACACACAAAAGCCCCTACTTGTAAAATAGGCAACCTGAGTAATCACATGACACCCACTCACTGAATGAAATTGTCTGGAAGTTAAAATAGTTGAAAAAAAAATCATAATAGAGATGGATTCATCCGTGTAATTTCCCACCACCAAAAGGACCATCAATAAATCAACAAACAACTGCTCAGAAAAAAGTAAATCAATAAGAAAACCATAAACTATAATGCTACATGCTGGTGTAAACATATAACTTGTGTCAATCCCCAGGTTAATCCATACCAAAAGATTGTTTCAGAGCTTCAGCTATGTACAAATAGCTTTCGCCTAAAAACTTAACTCATTGATATTTGCCTTGCTGTAATTATAACTGTAAAAAAAATGTTTTTAAGTTTATTCTGTACCTCAATGATTCTCGCTGTTACGAGATGTAATCTCTGCCATACTGTATGAGTACTACATCCATAATTTGCTGTCTCTCTCATGTATTGTATTATATTGTTTTGTGTTATTTTTGGAGCTTTTCTCCCCAGGCCTCTGCTGAAAATGGACCTGTGTCCAGTCGGACTTTCCCAGTAAACAAATGTAAAATAAAATAAAATAAATAAAAATAAACTTCCCTCCAATCTAAAGCCATTTTACATTCAGACATTTTAATTTGTGCAGAAGTTACTCACAGACTGACAGTTTACTGAGCTGTAATGCTGACCTTCACTTTTGAAAAAAACAAATTCCCAGACTTTGTCAATAGCTCAAAGTTTAGAGAGGATTATTTATTTATTATATATTTATTTATTTATGGAAAACATCTTTAAAACTGTTAAATTGATTACACACCCAGAAACACAGAAAAGTTATTGTGATTGTGTAAACCACAGACTGCTGCAACAAATCAAAGTCACATTAGCACTCTATGCTTATGTCCGAACAGATGAATTATACCTGTCAATTCCAAAAGAAGTAAAGTAGCTTAATGTTGTTGTGTCTTTCGGCTTTTTCCCGGTTAGGGGTCGCCGCAGCAGAACTCCGGTCTGCTAATGATTGGCAGTAGATTTTTATCTGCCGAGCTGCCAGCCCTGACGCACAACCTTCAACGAAGGTACACCCATTCACGCATGTCTCCACACAGAAGACGCTCTAGCTGAGAATCGAACTGGACAGAATCTTACTGTGAGGCGACAACGCTACAGCAGCATCACCACCACAGTCAATCTTCTTATTAAGTAAAGTAGCTTAATAAGAAGGTTATTTGCAAGGTTACATGGCAGTTTATATTGGAAATAAGCAGAGATATTAAAAAGGCTCTGTTTTTCATAATTATGCCGAAAAGTCTTCCAAGGTAAATACAACTTCGGATTTAGTATGGAACCATACCTCTCAATCTTAGATCAAGAAATCTGGACAAAGCGAAAAATAAAACTGGGACACAGGCCCAAAAATAGTTATGCATTATGGACACCGTTGAAACAACTGTAGCTGCAAACATTATACATCACTTCTAATCCTTCTATCCCATTATTGTCAGTTAAACATTATATGGCTCATTCAGTCCTGCTTTCTTTTGCATCAAAGAAAACCATGCTTTGAAATGACAAATGCATTAAAAATAATAAATAAAAACATTGCATCAACATCCTGCAACTTCTTACCTGCAAGCAACCACAGAGCTTTCACTGAAACTAGGGCTGCTTGTTTCCCCAGAATGACAGCTCTCCCTAATTAAGTCTAATGGTATACAATCTACCAGTATCTGGACTACCTGAAATAAATTAAATTATAGCCTGTAAATTGAAAGTACACTTTGTTTAATTAAACTATATTTCTAAGCCCACTTACTATATTTTTTCAGTAACATCCCAATATCCATTTCCAGGTCACTTTATAAGACATTGGCAGTGGCAGACTTGGCATCCTTCAGAACCCAACAGGCCCACGCTAATATATTGTCCATTAAATGTAAATATCCATCCACTGTAAATGGCAAGAAGCTATGTCTTAAAAAATCTACTTCTGGCATGCATACCCAAGTATTAGGTTTTGAAACAAAGAAACATATTCTCCACAGTCCGTAAATCTCTGTCTTTAATAATCATCTACTGTTGCAACGCTCCCAACACATAAGCACACACATACACACTAAAATCCCCAACATTTAAAAAATGACATTGTGCCCACTTGATTTGCCAGTATTGATGATCCGCCAAAGCTATGCTTACTGTTGTCCAATCTGCCACTGCCTAGAACCCACCAATGAAAAAATAGTACTAGATGCTTTTTTGTTTGCCTGAAAAAAACAATACAACTTTATATGCTACAGTCCCACATAGTCAGTCCACTACTGACCCATTAACCCTAGGCTGCTGTCTCATTCTCACTCCCTGGAACTGCATTACCTTGGATGACTACTTTTATTTCCTAAGCAAAAGACACAAATTGGAAGATGAGGCAAAAATACAGACATTCTTTGAAAATCCATACAGTTAAGAGGTATGAGTTCATGTTCAATACAACACTCTCCCTGATAGGAAAGCCACAATTTAATGAAAGTGTACTCTTAATGTATGATATATTTGTGAGCTAACTTGTTTGTGTTCAGTAGGTAGACTGATCATTGTTAGCCTCTTTGTGCATGCGTCTCTCTGTCATGCACACATATACACACATACACACACACACACACACACACACACACACACACACGCACTCTTTTTCTACTTTCACGCACACAATTCTGCTTTCATGCATGCACTCACTCACTCACTCCATACTTAACTATTAACACAGGTAATTGCTGTCCCATTCAAAGGCAACAGAGGCAAATCCATACATGAGTCCCTCTTCAGCGAGAACACACACACACACTGATTGTTTGGCGCAAAATAATGGCGTAAACACACTGACCCTTTTTTGGCTCAAAAACAAAACTAGAAGGGTGCTTTGGCACATGCGCACACCAGCATTAGCATTACAGGTCACAGGAGCGAAAAACACAAAACAAAAAAGTGTTTTGGGGCATGCATACACCGATGTTGCAGTTAGAGGTTGAGGGCCACATGGAAGAGCTCTGTGGGCCGCATGCGGCCCGCGGGCCACAGGTTAGACACGTCTACACAGTGCCATATATACTACGTTTAGTTGAGTGAAAAGAGTTTTCAGTAATTTGTGTTTTCAGCAAAGTGGTCGGGGTTAAATGAAATTAAGTGAAATGAGATTCAAGGAAACAAAGTAAACCCATCTGAGGAGAGTATCTATTGGTGTGAGTAGGGCTGGATAAAATAAATACAGTAGCTGCAGGCGAGGGCCTTACTCATACAGGAGTGCTGGTAAGGGAAAAACGCAACTGAGATCCCTCGAAAAGGGCTAAAACAGCACATTGGCGGTATGCAACAGGCAAACAAGCACAAACCTATGCAAATGATGGGTTTAAATATCAAAAAAATGAAAGAAAAATAGAAACACTGGAATTGACCAATCAATCCTTGTCCCTGAGCTCTTAGCGCAACACCCTATGCCAGACCAGTTCCAACCAGTTCACTTACTCCCACTAAGTGCAGGAAGGTCCTGACCATACAAGATGGCGTAGCAGGAAACACAGGAATCACACAAACATATCTGAATACAGCAAAACCTGTAACCAGATTACGCTAAAGATATTTAAATTCTGTTTAGGTCAATTTAACACAGGAGAACAAATACACACTTAAATATAACAGTAGCAAACAAGAGCAAGCTGATTTAAACAAATTAATCAATTAACCAATAAAAAAGCTCAAAACTGAGCCCTGTTCCAGTAATCTTCAATCAGACAAGTTCTAACTGCATACTCCTACCACAACGGTGCAGGGGAACCCTTGCCAAAAAAGATGGCCTGGATTAGTGCTCAAGTTGTTCAAACAAAGCTAGATTCAGAAGGTCTGAATCTAGTCTATACTACAGCAAACAAGGTGCACCAATTTCAGAAAGAATCAGTTCAAATAAGCAGGCACAATAAGCCTTTAACTAGCAATTTCCAGCTCAGAAGGGTAGAATCTACCCTCTCCTCCCACAACAGTGCAGATCACAAACCTTCTTATTATAAGACAACTGGCCTGAAGCCCAAGTACTTAAACCAGAAATAAGACACTTTTAGAATAACAGACACTAAGCCTTCAACCAGCAACTCCCAACTTAGAAGGATGTAAGCTACCTCTCCTGCCACAAGAGTGCAGACCATGAACCTTCTTAACGTAAAACAACTGCCTAAAGCCCAAGTACTTAAACCAAAAGGCTTAGAATAACAGTTTCAATTTAATCAGGCTGCTAACAAGCAGTAATAAATGCAGCAGAATAAATGCACTTGAGTACTTTTTAAGACAGGAGGAAGCAAAAAAATAAGTAATAAAGTAGGATGAAACACAAATACAGTAAAAGCAGATGAATAAAGTGTAATTTCTTTTTTTTCTTAGGTTAAGTTGGAGGGGATGAAACACGATAATTTAAAGGTGAGAAACTAAGGGGGTGGGCCTTCCCAAATGATCTCTCTCTACTCAGTAGAATAAGCTGATGAGATGGGACTGGGAGGAGTCTCCAAAAAGAGATTTATAGTAGGGGCAGGCAACTCAAACGCCACCAAATTTAAGAACAGAACAGGACTACATGGGTGGGAGGGTGTACTCTTAAAACTCCAACAGAACAGAAGACTTAAAACAAATGTAATATTGGAATAAGATACAAAATAGAAATGATCAAACCTTAAATAAAGAGCTTCAAATCAAAATTAAATGCAGAGACGAGTGATACTCAGAGCAATGCAGACCACACAAACACTTCAGCTAACTACAGATATTTCCAAATAAAAGAACAATGCTGTTGTTCAGCTCCTCCCCCTAATTAACTGATGCTAGTCACAGTTTGCAAAGGAATTATTTAACTTTTTTAACTGACCCTAGCCAGGAACTCTTAAAACTCCAACAGAACAGAAAATGTAAAACAAAACAAATGTAATACTAGAATAAGATACAAAATAGAAGTGATCAAACCTTAAATAAAGAGGTTCAAATCAAAAGTAAATGTAAAGCTGAGTGGTACTCAGAGCAATGCAGACCATACAAACACTTCAGCTAACTACAGATATTTATAAATAAATGAGTAATGCTCTCTCTCATCTCCTCCCACTAATTAACTGATACTATTCACAGCTCGCAAACAAATTCTTTGGTAACTTTTTTGACTGACTCTAGCCAAGAACTCTTAAAACTCCAACAGAACAGAAAACTTAACAAAACAAATGCAATACTAGAATAAGATACAAAATAGAAGTGATCAAACCTTAAATAAAGTACTTCAAATAAAAATTAAATGCAGAGATGAGTGATACTCAGAGCAATGCAGACCACACAAACAGTCCCCTTATCTAACAGTTTCTGACATGCAAGTATTACAAAGCTCTCACTAAGGTAATGTATAAATAAGATACTTGTTTGGTAAAGGGAAGTCTTGAACAATCATTGATATCAGGACAGAATTGATTACCTTTTACTGTATACAGAGCCAGGAAAGTTATATTAGTCGTGGCTCATTGGATGTTCTGATATTTGAACAGGGCCTGTTTTATTATGTTAGATATTTGTTTGATACAACATACTGTTCTTCAACGTTTAAGTGCATCCATGCCAAGAACCAGGAATATTCTATATTGGCTGTCTTGGACTTTCGAATACCCAAACAGGCTGCATGGGATACTTCAATATACCCCTTTTGAAGGTCTTTATGATCAGTCTATTACATTCCTGTAAACATTTTTCTACTTTCAGGCATTAATGTTTGGTAGGTGTTATTGTTGTTATAGTCCTTGTCTTTTGAAAAACAGGGTTTGTTATTGTGTCTGCATATACATTACCCAGGGTCCATGCTCTAGCTACAGTGTACTTGGCAATCATGGCGTCATAATCATTGGAAACTACCCTTACTTTCATCCTTTTTGCATTCCAGTGCAAATTGGTATGACTTACATCTCAATTACCATATTTCCATCTTAAGTAGTGGTTTTGATCTGGGGTTGTTGATTATAGTTTCCGGTGGTTAAAGATTTGTGATCAGGATAGAATTCTTGACAAAAATGTTTTAATGATATATTCACATACCACAAAAATGGTCACTGCATCTTTTTTCGGGCTAGATAGCCAGTCTAGAAGTTGGCACAGAGGGTAAGGCTATGAGCTGCATAGCCAGGCATTTGCCTTACTTATTTCCTTCCCTTCAGATGCAGCCAGTGAATAACTTTGTTTTTCAGAAAGTGGATCATGGATGTGTGAGCATCTGAAGTACCCAGTACTACCTTAAGCAGCATTAAGTATTCAAAGGACAGAGAACTGAAAAAGTTATGGCTGACTTGTAAACAGTATAAAAGAAAAGTAGAAACTCTGGGATGTTTAGCAGTGTGTTTGGCTTCGTCTGACACATGGCAGAACTGGACACTAGTGTACTAAAATGGCATTTCTGAGTTTTAGGCTCAATATAATACCATATAATTTCAGAGACATTAATTAGTATAGATAAAAGATTAACCAATAATTAAATGACATAAATATATAAAGATAAAAAAAATGAAGATTTTGGCCATGGATCATTTTCTCAGTTACAGAATAATGTTTCCTTCTTTACTTTTTTTATTTGAGAGGAGGCATCAACATTTCAGAGAAACTAATGGCCAGAATACACTATTTGAATTCTACTGAACTAAAAAACAGAGTTAAAAAAAATAATAATCTGTAGGATTCAATAAACTCTGTGTAGGCTTTGCATGAAGCCTACATGGAGTTTACTTGGTTGCACCATCAGCAGCAGCAGCAGTGATTACATAGTCATACCACGCACCACATTTAAACATAAACAAGCAGGGTTTTGTGGCTGGCAACAGGAAACCATGTATAACAACATGAATAGCAAACTTGTTTACAATACAGCAATCTAGGTTAGTGTGATTGTGCAGAATGCAACAGTGATTACCAGGGTTTATTATACAGTAATGTGTATGGTCCAAACACAGTATGGACAGTGTATACAGAGTATGTGAAATCCCATTCCAGCAATTCTGTACAAAAGTTGTGTAAATGATCTGTAATGGTACATGGACTGCCATTTAAAATAAACAGTCAGGGGAAGTGTGCTTATTGCACAGGGACACACAGATGAACTGTAGGAATAAACAAAAGGAAAGAGGACAGGTGAAACATTGCAATGTACAGCAGATGATGGCATGTAAATGGAAGACAATTGTAGCAGGACTACTAATCACATATCAACATGGTACAGTACGGACTGCACAGTGAAAATGTATATTATATGATTGTCAGACAAACTGACATAACAATGGAGAATATGTCTTTGTAAGATAAGCATCCTGACATGAACACCTATCAGGCATGTTATATACAACTGGTGTCGGGTGCATATTGTGAAGCTGTGCAAAATGATTGCCTAAATATGACTGTAATGTCAGCAGAGGTCTCCAACAAGTGAGACACAGTTACAGGCCCACAGACAACAGTAAAAGATGAATATACAATCATGGACAATATCAGAATAATACCACCAGTAATCCCATGTCTCTGACACAACATATGTGATTCTGAGTGTTCATAGATGGTTCTGCATGAATACACTTGTACACCTATTTTGATATGTCAGCAATCAATAAGGGTAATCAAGCACACTGTCCTGACACTGTAACATCTGCTGGAGTTGTAAGGAGGGACACTGTTATACCTGTATGTGACATTATGATAAATCCAGGCTACTTGACTGGTGTGCATGGCATACATATGGCACATTCCACACTGTCATGAATGTAACCAATGCCATCAATGTTGTCAAACAGCTATGTATGTACTGTGTACATCACCGGAACAGGTATCACACATGCATGTGGTGTAATATCTTGTTGGGTGTTCTGCACCATCAGACAGTAATGTTTATGCAACAAAAAGAATAGCTAGGTATGGCCAATAAGATGTGTGACAGGTCACAGTGGCAAAGGCATTACACTTCAGTTAGACATCACTGGAAGATATGCAGGGAGGTAAATGAAGAAGGGTACATTGTACTCAGTTACTGGTGTGATGAAGGTTGTGATTTATGGAGGTATTCTGGCCTTTAAGGTAGATGTTCTGCACATACTCTGTAGTTGTGTTACATACATGGAGCACTCACCTCTGTGGCCACATGCTGGTGGACATTCCACATACCATCTACCCCAGGACACAGGTCACAAACCAATTAGTATGCATAGTGTGTGATGTCTACATTATCCTTGGTTTGTGCATTTGTTTTCATAATGTTTTATTTCATCTCATGTGTTGTTATGGCTGTGGAAGCAATCTTTGGTGTGTGTGTGTTGATACTGTCTGTATTATACTAATATCACAGTTGGAGTCAATTATTGCCCACAATCTGTAGTTCTCCAGACAGCTGTTTGGACATAGTATGTGTATGTCAATCTTGACATCTGTCACTTAAATAATGGACAGGAAAGGGCCTAGCCAATAGTCCTGATGTAGAGACCTGATCACTGGAGCAGAGATATGCATCGCTTCACAGATTTCAACATATTTAGATCCGCATTTGTGACCCAGTGGCCTACTCACTTGGTTATATAGGTGTTTATGGCCACATCTAACAGTGGTGAGTGAATATCTCAGTGTAGATTTTTGTCAAATGCCTTGGCCTGGTCAAGTTCCACAGGATCATAGGATCAAAGTAACTTACTAGGCTATTGGCCCAGAGGCCCTTACAAGCCTATCCAAGAATTCAGCCTGTGATCTGACAAGTCAGCACCCAATACTCCTGTCCAACAGGGACACAGGTGGAATCCCAGTGGTGTATTTTATGTTCCCCAGCCAGTTATCCAGGTTGCGCTTAAAAAGGGTTAATGAGGTACTCTGCTTGATGTGGAGAGGGGGTCTATTCCACAGAAGGGGGAGTCTCGGGGACATAAATCTGGCCCACCAAGTCTTATTGATGTCACAGACCACATTGTGGTTGCGCGTGCAGGTTACTTGAGTGGAACTTGACTTGCAGATATGCAGCAGTCCCATCAAAGTGGGGTGTGAGATTGCTTTGTATGCCCAACAGAGGTCACCTCTGAGGAGTCTGTATGAGACTGATTAGAGGGACAGGGCTTTTAGCTTATCTGTGTATGGTAGATGTTAGAGGCCCTGGATTCTCCTGGTGAGGAACCTCTGTGGTCTCTTGCTTGCTGCATGTCCTTTGTGAGGTACATGCCAAAACGGGCATTGTACTCAATAATGGGTTTTATAAGGGAAGAATGCAGGGATGTTATGACCTCCTTCTCTGCGGATGAGATACCCTTACTAATGAGGTGGGCCATGTAGAAAGCTTTCTGTACAATAGAGGCAATATGGTGGCCAAAAGTCAATTTGCTATCAACCTGGGTGCCCGAGTCCCTCACAACTGACTGCATGCTTAGGACCATGTTATTAATGTGATAATTTGTGGGGACGTCATTCTCTCCAAAGGAGAGGATGACAGTGTTCTCATCATGGATGCTTTCAAAGACCTCTTTCAGGATATCTAACAGATGTAAAAGACATAGCTGTAGCACAAACAACTCTCACATTTCGATTGCACACAGCAGGGATATTACTAATGTCCATATAGAAAAGGTCCATGATTTATCACCAGGAATATACAGTCCTACAAACCATGCCATGATGTATGTGGATAGACTGAAGGCCCTGTCACTGTGATCTGTATTGTATAAGATGAGGTGACTTGTGCCTAGCCTATAGGCCAGTCTCTGACCCTGTCCTGATGATAGTACTGCACATCTGCAAATCAGCTGTAGCTGATGACATCAGTAGTGTCTGGTGAGGAGAAAATGCTAATAGCAGTGTCCCATATGCTGGTGTAAAATGCTCTCTCTATTGTCAAGCAAGTGTACACACACACATACACACACACACACACACACACACACACACACACACACATACACACACACACACACAGCAGTTGACTGCAGTGAGAACAGAACCCCTGGATGTTGAAGAGAAGATGTTGAAAGGCGTACATGAAATGGATGTGTATGCATGTACAAGTGTCAGAATATTGCCAATCCATGGGAATGGAGTGGTAATTGTCGGATACACACTTATACACCTCTGGCTAGATACACACACACACACACACACACACACACACACACAAACACACACACACACACACACACACACACACACAAATACACCTCCCAGTTGACTGTAGTGAGAACAGAACCCCTACCTATCTAAGTGTACAGACTGGAGAATACAGTACTTTATGCCAGCGCCACGGCACAAGTCTGAATTTTACAAGGCTGCAGGTCAGCTTATGGTGGATAACACCAACACTGGATGTTGTAGAGTAGATGTTGGGAGGCCTGCATGAAATAGATATGCAGGCATGTGCAAGTGTCAAAATATTGTCAATCCATGAGAATGGAGTGGTGACTGTTGGATACGCACTTATACACCTCTAGCTCGATAGACATATACACACACACACACACACACACACACACACACACACACACACACACACACACACACACACATGCACACCTCCCAGTTGACTGCAGTGAGAACATAACCCCTACCTAAGTACACATACTGGAGAATACAGTACTTTACGCAGGTGCCACGGCACAAGTCTAAATTTTACAAGGCTGCAGGGCAACTTATAGTGGAGGACATCAGCACTGGATGTTGGGAGGCCTGCATAAAATGGATGTGTAGGCATGTGCAAGTGTCAAAATATCATTGATCCATGGGAATGGAGTGGTAAAGAATAGTTGTGCAAGAACTTACCATAAACTTAAGTGTCCTTCTCTTCCATGTTGCAGTATTCATAATTGTAGGGAGGTTGCTGCCTGCAGCACCAGACATCTGGCCAGTATACCAAAGTCTTAGGAGCAGGGCTACGTGTGACGTTTGATGTCAGAGCCATAAACTGACATTGGCAATAAATGTGACATCTGCACATACCCACTTCAGGATGGACTGCTGCATGCAGTAGTACCCCTGGAAGCAATGAACAGGAAGGAGGAAGCTTTTCAGACCCACATGTAAGACCAGGCCAAGGGATGCTTCATGGGGGCATATGCCTGATGTTGATATTTGGTAGCTGGAGAGAAATATGTCCCCTCAGGTGGCTAAACAGGAAGAAAGGGGGTAGGAGGGTGGGACTGAATACTTCAACATGCAAGAGAAGGACATCTAAGATTATGTTAAGTTGTTACACAACTATTATATGTCCTTCTATTCTCATGTTGCAGTATTCATAACTGTAGGGAGAGTACCAAAGCTTTAGGTATGAGCCTGGGAGGAAAGATGAGGTCCCTGGTCTATAAGGCCATGGAGAATGGACCTAACAAACTCACTTCTGGTCCTAGAAGCCAAATCTAGTTTGTAATGCCTGGTAAAGGTATGGAATGATGATCAGGTAGCAGCTTCTAGGATAGAGGCGTAGTCTACCCTCCTGAAGAATGCAGCTGAGGAGGCAGCTGCTCTAGTGGAATGAGCACTCACACTTTCAGATAGGGCTTTACCATGAAAGGAGTAGCATGCAGAGATAGCCTTAGATAGACATGAACAGATAGTCTGTTTAGAGACTGCCTTCCCCAAGCCCTAGGGTAAAAGGAGATAAACATCTGGTCAGACAATCTAATGGGTTTAGTCTCGTCAGTATAATACCTGAGTTTTTGTGGAAGTCTATGGAATATGGAGTTCTTTCAGAGGAATTCAGAGGTTGAGGGAAGAAGACAGGAAGCTTAATGATCTGATTCAAGGATAGCTCATTAACTACCTTAGGCATGAAAGAAGGGTTAGTCCTGATGGAAACCCTGTATTTATGGAAGATGAGGTAAGGAGGGATGGCCATCGGGGCTTGAATTCCTGATACCCAACTGGTGGATGTGAGGCCACCAGCAATACTGTTTTCCAGGTACATAGCTTCTGTGAAGCAGAGTGGGCTGGCTGAAATGGAGGCAAACTGAATTTTTCCAGGACAAAATTTAGGTCCCATATAGGAGCAATTGGCTTATGAGGGGTCTGATATGGAGGACCCCTTTCAAAAAGAGCTTAACCTCTATTCTGGATACCAGAAGAGGTACTAAAGGAAGACAAGTTGAAATGGTAGACAAGTGGACTTTAACAGAAGACTATGTTAGTCCTGAATGTAGAATTTCACACAAGTAAGAAAGGACCATGGGTACAGGAATGAGTAAAGGGCCCTGTTTTTGCTTATGATGCCACCTGGAGAATTGTTTCCATTTTTGCCACATAATTTCTTCTGGTACTGGGTTTCCTGGCCTCCTGCAGGACACTGAGTATGTCCTCTGAATATAGGTGCCTGAAGGGGATCAGAACCCTATCGCCCATAAAGTGAGCCTGAGATTGCTCACCTAATGGTGTATTAGGGACCCCATGTCTTGTGTGAGTAGGTCTAGATGGTGGGGTAACCTGTGGTGATTGCCCTTGGTTAAAGGGTGAAGACAGGGAAACCAGTGCTGTCTTGGCCAGAAGAGAGTCACCAGCAGGATTTTTGGTTTGTCCCTCTAAATCTTCAGGAGGGCCTTCTGAATCAGTGTGAAGGGGGAAAGCATGTACATCCCCGCCCAAGAGAAAGAGAAGGTGTCCAGTTTCCAGGCCTGGGGATGTAGATCTTTTATACAAAACAGAAGCATCTGCCTGTTCTGGGAGGAGGCAAACACGTCTGCCTGAGGAATACCCCACTTGTGTATAAGATCAAGGAACACCTCTTTGTGAAGCATCCATTCATGAGAGGGTGTGGAAGTTCTGCTGAGAGTGTTGGCCATTGCATTCTCTGCTGAAGGAATGTACACTGCTTGCAAGTGAATATGCAGAATAGATGCTAGAGACCAAATCTGTATGGCTAGGCTGCAAAGAGGGTAAGGCCTTGTTCCCCCCTGCTTATGTACCACAAGACAGTCATATTGTCTGTGACTATTTTCAAGGTGCCTGGTAGTTGGACTGGTTGAAAGATCTGTAGTGCTAAGTAAAGGGCCCTCATCTCTTTGACGTTGATGTGGTCCCTTTGCCTGAATGGATACCACTCCCCTGTACTTTGCTTAGCTTTTACTGGTGTTATAAAACTGCCATCAACCCATGTCTGAAGCATCTATGAAGATTTGCTGTGATGGTGGGGGTAACTGTAAGGGTATGCCCTGGTTGAGATTGATGGCTGTAATCCACCATTCCAACTCTTTTTTTCAGGCAGGGTAGTAAGGGGAAGGGAGATATTCAGCGGATGAGAATGTTGGTTCCAATGAGTCTTTATTACCCACTGGATCTTCCTCATATGTGGCCTTGCCAGAGGAAGCATTGGTATCAAGGATGCCATGTGTCCAAGGACTCTCAGGAATTCTCTGGCTGAAAGTGTTTGAAGAGAGAGAGAAGCTTGTGAAGGTAAAGAGTTAGGTCTTTTACCTTCTGGCAGGGAATGAAAGCTGCCATCTTGTCGGTTCTTATCCTGCACCCTAAAAAAACTAGGTCTTTTGTAGGGGTCGGGTGGGAATTCTCATGGTTCACAGTGAACCCCAGGTCTGCCAGTGTTCTGGTCACCAGATGAAGGTGATGTTGCAGGGTGTGAAGGTCCTGGAGAATTATTAACAGGTTGTCTAGATATGGGTATATTTGAATGCTCTGTGTGTTCTGCAGTGGGCAGTCAGTGGTACTAGACACTTTTTGAACACCCTGGGAGCTGTGGAGAGCCCAAAATGTAATGCAGAAAACTGAAAATGCAAGGAACCTACTGAGAAATGTAGGAGTTTCCTGTAGCAGGGGTGAACAGTAATGTGAAGGTAGGCATCCTTCAGATCCAGGGATATCATAAAAGCCTGGTAGACAATGAGAGGCAACAGCAGCTGCAAGATGAGCATTCTGAAGGTGTGAACCTTGAGATAAAGGTTGAGTATGGATAAATCCAGAATTGGTCTCCAAACACCATCCTTTCTTGGGACCAGAAACATCCCTGAGTAAAATCCCTTGTTTACCTGCTGTGGTAGGATCTTTTCTATGGTGCCCTGGGCCTGAAGTTAATGCAGACTAGAAGGGAAAACGATGAAGCTCACTTGAGGGTGGCTGAGGTATCCCCTGGAAGGCGGGAGCTCATCAAGTCATAAAGTAACCTTTTTGAATTATGGAGAGGACCCAGGCTTCTGAGGTGATCTTCCACCAGGAGGGTAGGGACAGGGTGAAGTGAAGGGACGGGGGGGTGGAGAAAGGTAGTGGGTTTGAGTCACAGTTAAGGGATTCTGTGCTGGTCAGGTTGCCTCTGAAAGGGGGTGTTATTACCGAAGGAAGGGGTTCTAGGAGTGGAATGTTTCTTAGTTTGCCTCTGTCCTTTAGCCTGTGGTGGAGCAGAATGAGATGACTGTCTCCTAACAAAGGAAGTCCTTTGAGGGTAGTTTCCATGGTACCAAGGAATAGGTGAGACCAGTAAAAGTTTTAAATTTTGCAGCTCCTTTCCCTTTTCTTGCAGGGATTTGAGGAGTTCTGCAGATGCTTCCCCGAAAAGGGACTTATTATCTAGTGGTGCATCCAGCAACTTGGTTTGTACATCCATAGGGAGAGGCTGTAGCCTCACCCAGGAGAATCTTCACAATGCAGAGCCATGTACATCCATAGGGAGAGGATGTAGCCTCACCCAGGAGAATCTTCACAATGCAGAGCCAGAGGCTGCAGATTTTGAAGAGGCCTCCACCACATCATAACTGCACTTAATGGAGTGCCTAGTCAACTGTGAGGCAGTGGAATGAAGGGAGTTTATTTGGGTCTTAGCAGGTGAGTCTGGTACATCAGGTATAAGGGCAGAACCCTTAGAAAGGGTGTCTAGAATAAACCTGGCCATGTGGGTTTGATAGTTTAGGGCTGTGATGGCAAGAGTGGAAGAAGTATAGACCTTCTTCCCTAACCTATCCATAAACTTGCTGTCCTTGTCAGTAGGGAATAAAGAGGTATAAGGCAGTTGTCTACAGGATTTGTCAGCTGAGACTGCTATGACTGCAGGGTCTGCAGGAGGGTCCTTGAACAGTTACTGAGTGAGGAACTTTATAGAACCTGTCTGGGCATTTAGAAGCTGGGGGTTGAAAGTCAGGGGCCTGTGAAGCAGCCAAAAGGTCATCTTGAAAGACTGGAAGCAAGAGAGGGACTGCAGATGGTGAGGGTTGATCTATCTGTAGTAATTCAAAATACCTCTTTTTTTATTCTGAGACATCTGAGGCTTGCCATTTGAAGTGTTCTCTCATGAGAGATGGTATCTCCAAAAGAAAACACTTTCCCTGGAGATTCAGGACTGGGGTAATGAAGTCTTTGGGGGATTCAATTTGACAGCAGTAAGTAATGGAGCATTCAGAGGAGGAATATTCTTCCTCTGACTCTTCTAAGGCCTACACAGGAGTAGGAGCAGGTGGATGTACCTGTGACTGGAGGGCCTGGAATGCCATGAAAAGATTTTGGAAGAAAACTTCCCATCCAGGGGCAGATTGTGTTCTGTATGTTTTAATTTTTGTTTTCTCTTCAGAAGAGCTGAAGGATAGGTCAATTTAGAGGCCAACGTATGGGAGGATTGCAGAGCAGGGGTAGGCCCCTACGATGCCATGAGCCGTGGTTTTCCCTCACCATTAGGTTCTGATGGCTGATCAACTTCAGCAAATGTACTCAGCATTTCTGTCAGGCCAGCTTCCATTACAGCTCCTGGTTCCAACTGAGAAACAGACGTCCGATGGGACCCTGGGCTAATATCTGAACACAGAAGGTGTTACAAGAGATCTGGGAACACAGGTTGACAGCAACCTCTCTTTTGACCACCACATTGCCACTGTGATCAGAAAGTCCTTCTATGTGGCACATCTCATTACAAAGGGTTTTGCATCCAGGAAGAAAGAGGTCAATGTCTCCCTCTACTCTTCCCTCATTAGACCAATCATCAAGTACGATGTCCCATTTGGCATGTACCACACTAGACACCTGCAACAACTGGAGAGGCCAAAAAAGTACCTCACAAAGAGGATCCTAGGCCTTAAAAACTTGTCCTATATGGACAGAGTCAAAAAACTCCAACTGTTCTCTGTCTCATATTGCCTACTTAGAGGCGATCTCTGCTTGTCTTACAAAGCCATGACTGACCCAGCTCTGTTAGAAATGCTACATCTAAAGAAATCCCAATCCCTCCACACCACACAATACAGAAACCTCAACCTCATTACCACAATCAACAGAACATGCTGGAGGGGCAGGTTCATAACCCAGAGACTGCCCATGTTCTGGAATAGACTTCCCATACATATGAAGTAGAGCACCTCACTGACCCTCTTCAAGAGAAATCTTGATGAGTGGATGGGAAATAGAAAACTCACCCCAGGATCACTCCAGTGGCTCTACTCAACAGAGGCACTGTAAACTAAGGTTGGTTGGCACGAAGGCTTCAGGGCCATTAAGCTAGTACACACCTATGAACCTATGAGAGTCTCAACAGACTCCTGAGGTGCAGCATGGGTGTTGGGCCTAACTTTTTTGGCTTTCTTCCTAGGCAATTTGTCGGAATTACCTACCCTGCCCTCCATACCTAATGCCAGATGCCGGTGTCTCTAGTTTTTGAGATAGAGTTTGAGAGCAGCCAGACAGCTGTGAAGAGTTTTAGGCACAAACGATTTAAAAATATCGCAAGATGTATGGTTGTGGGCCTCCCGTAAACAAAACAAACACTTATCATGCATGTCCTTGTGTGGAATTTGTCTTCCACAAGCACACTTCCCCTTTCTAGTTGACATGTACGTCTGAAAAGTTAAGAAATAAATAACAAAAAACACAAAGGGTACTTATCTGTAGCAGACGGCCATCAAACGAGTGAACTGTTTCCCGAAGCTGACAATCAGATGTCCGAAGATCAGTGCGGCAGAAAATTTCTGAAGTGGGTACATGCAGATGTCACCTTTATAGCCAATGTCGGTTTATGGCTCTGACAGCAAACGTCACATATACCCCTGCTCCTAAGACTTTGGTATACTGGCCGGATGTCCGGTGCTGCAGGCAGCAACCTCCATACAGTTATGAATACTGCAACATGAGAATAGAAGTACATCTGTCGGATACACACTTATACTCCTCTGGCTAGATACACACACACACACTCACACACATACACACACACACACACACACACACACACACACACACACACACACACACACACACACACACCACTCCCAGTCGACTGCAGTGAGAACAGAACCTCTACCTATGTAAGTACACAGATTCAAGACCACAGTACCTTATGTCAGTGCCACAGCACAAGTCTGACTTTCACACAGCTGCAAGAAACCTTATGGTGAATGACATCAGCAGTGGATGTTGGAGAGAAGACGTTGGGATGCCTGCATGAAATGGATATTTCATGCTCTGCATGTTACCAGACTGATGAGTATGCAATGTGTAGTATGTGGCGGTTGTGTTCCAATGTGCAGGTATACTTTAAGAGACAGCTTTACAAACTATGAGAAAACAGGTGTTCACATTACTACAAGTATTTGAAAATATGAATGCGTATATTCATTCTAAAGATGCGCATGGTAAATCACACATTTGTTATTAATTTGTGTAATGTAGTTTATATATTAGTCAACAAGTACTGGGAACAGGGTTGCAGTGCAGTGGAGAGAGGTAACACATGGCTGCATTGAAAATGTGTGACATATTCTTAGATAGCACCTTCATTTTTATGTTTCCACATGTAGCTTCCTGGCATGAAGAGTAAATAGACAGTAAACAAAACTAATACATGCTATTATTTACTTTGCATTGCGCAACGGCAAGCAGCAGGTTTGTGTTATGTTTGGCAAAGTGTTTGCACATGCAAGATACACATTTCTACTGCTGTCTTTGTTTGTGTGTAGTTAAGCAGTGAGCAAATGTCAGGCTTACTGCAAAATTATGAAAGTTACTACTGAGTGCTTTGTTGCCTCACAGTAAGACGCTGTCAGGTTTGATTCTCAGCTAGAGCGTCTTCTGCGTGGAGATATGCGTGAATGGGCGTACCTTCGTTGAAGGTTGTGTGTCAGGGCTGATAACTCGGCATGTAAAAATCAACTACCAATCATTAGCGGACCGGAGTACCGCTGTGGTGACCCCTAACCAGGAAAAGCCAAAAGACACAAACAAACAAACAAACTACTGAGTGTATAAAACACACCTGCTGCTTAGCTGACTCTGTGGCAGCAGGTGTAAATGCCTTGACACAGATTATAGTAGGTTTGAAACCAGGCGTATGTGATACTTTTAACTAAGTATTGATAAGACAATGAAATTTTACTTTACTCTACCTTCACTGTTTGTTACTGTATTTTGACATAGTGCAGCATGTTTAAGTGATATTGTGTGGAGGTAAGTGCTCCAGGAAAAGAGTTGTTCACCATCACTTGGCATTGGTTCGCAATGCCAAACTCTGCGCAAACACAGAGATCAAAAAGTGAAGGACTTCATTGTCTTTCTTGGTACTTACGTGTGTTGTGTATGATTCTACTGTTTGACCAGATTATAGATGTTAAAATGGAGTAGATAGGAAAGTAGTGAAATGGGGGCAAGCAGGCGGAAGAACAAAGGTAAAGCAATATAGGAATGAGCAGGAGGGAGGTAGGAAAGAACCATAGCTATCTATTCCTTTAACAGTGAAAACTAATAATATGTACAGAATATTATCTGAATTTGGACTGTCACCTCCACAAAGAGTGGTGACAACAATGCAATCCTGTTGTACAGCCAATTGGACTGAATCAAGTGTGTCAAGAAGACACGTGTGAAATGTAGAGCTATGTATGGGACAATTTTTTTTTTTTTGTGGGACAAGAACTCCTTTTTGCTTTTTTTACCTCAGTAAGAGAGAAATGGCTGAGGGACATTGGTATTTCTGGGTCAGGTAAGTTGGGTAGGTGAGGAAGCAAATGCAAACAAACAGGACAAAAAAAAAACAAGACACAGGGACAGTGAGGGACACAAAAGGTTGGGGGGGTCACCATGACTGGGGTGAGGGAGGGGACAACACAAGGTCATGCCCATCAAACATGGAGACAGTGAGAATCCACTCCTCACCCCCGGGACTGTCATCACTGTCCCCTTAATCTGATAGCTGCTGGAGTGCTTGACATATTCTCCTCCTACTGACCATGAGGGAAAGCAGCCTCTCCATCCAACATAGGCATACACCAATAGTGCTGTGCATGGCCCTGCACACCAACCCTGCCATTTCCTGGTGGGTGATGAAATCCCCACCTATGCTAGTACTCCTGGAGGGTACAACAGCACCAGCTGCCGGGGTAGTGCTACCTGAGGACCCAGGTAGTGCAGGGGCAGGAGAGGCACTACTGCCAGTTTGGGTCCCAGATGTGTTAGGCATCAGTGCTGGAGTGGTGGAATGGGGGCAGGATGATCCACTGAGGTTGGTCTACCTTGCTGTACTGTGAATCATTTAGTGGTTTGTTACAGATGGATGACATAGACATATTTGGATGACACATAATAGAAAATAAAAAAGAGATAAGGGTTGGGTTGAGAGAAAAAATTAGTACCATCATATCTGGCATACAATGCATTATCACAAATATACAACTATTTTATCTCAACTATTATACTTAAGTATATGTCCTAACAACTATAAACTGCAATTACGGTCTGTTCAAAGTAATCCTTGCAATGTGCATATATTGCACATATGCTTGGTCCAATTATACAGATTACAGTTAACAGCAGAACATTTATGCCACTTGTACAGAGTTTAATTTATGTAATATTATTAAAGAAATGCAGTATTATATAGTTGTTACTCATGATATTTGAACCCACAACTTTTGACTACAGTGTTACACTTGACTCCTAAAGTTGGTTTGTGCTACAGACTTATACATGCATACTCGAACCACTGGTTGAGCACATCTCTCTTGTGTCTTTTTAGGTCACTGAAATGGCACCTACATTGTTCTCCAGTACGTGGTATGACAGTTGCACTGGATACAGCCTTGGCCAGACTATTTCATGCCTCAGACTTGTACTGGGAGCCAGAATAGTTCCCGTGCAGAAGCCTTTGGTTGTGGCACTTTACCAAGAGTCCAATAAATATTCCAAACTCCTGAATACCCAACCTTTGTGCCCTAAATATGGCACCTTCCCCCTCTAATGCCAGACATGTCTAATCCCAAAGGCAGAGCAATGGCAAATGATTTCCTACCAGTTCTTGTTATCATGTTTAGTAGTAGTGTACAAACCCAAGAAACAATGCCAACCACATCTGCATGATGTTAAGCAGACAACAAAAATGCCAAGTAGGGAGGAAAGCAATTTTTGAAACTGGAAGGTTAATCTCACACTTGACATTAGTTTGAGGGGTGTCTGCTGCTATAACTATTAGGTGATTTAACTTTGCGGACATGTACTAATGGCATAAAGTTCATGACCTGACATATTTTTGGATTGGCTTTATACACTGATAAAACTGATTTTTACAGTGTTGGATTCAACCCTATGCATAAGGGACAAAACATTTCCATATCTGTCACAGAAAAAGTTCTTCTCAGACATAGACATAAATCATTCATAAATACAAATGACAGTTTGAGGTGTTAACCATGTATGTGTGTGACCTGATGAGGTCCTTGTATATAGATACATCTGTGTATGTGTCTTACTTAAGTGTGAAGGCCATCCAAGTCCAGATAGCAGAACTATGCTTAGACAAACATAGTGGACAGTATACACTCAGTCATACATCTGAAAACAAATTAAGGGTGTCTTATCCCTCATACATACAATTCATATCAGCTCCACTATTTATGATTATGTCTAAAGTGTTATAAGTGAGATTGAATATAATGTGAAATGGAACTATGGTAAAAAATGTCTGAATGTCCTATATTAGAACACAGGAGCATGTATATGGCAGCCCTACACTTACACCCGTTGCCACAAGAATGTTGAGATAACACTTGTATATTTTTCTGTTCATTACTAAAACTGGACTGCCACAACAGTAAAATTTTGTTGCACTTCCTGTATTAGAACCCAGGACCATCTGCATTACAGCCCTACACTTACATCTGCTGTTACAGTAATAGTTAAATGAAAGTTGCATAATTTCTCATTCATTCTTAAGTTCTCTGTGTTAACTGCCACACAATGCTGCTTAGCGGGTTTGTGTGGTGCCCAAGAGAATTAATAGAATGTATCCGTTTTAAATTGTTGACTGTCTGCATCCTGTCTGCAAGTGCTCAATGACAGCAGGTGTTGAGGAAGCTTGCTAGCTGCCTCCCAATATCACTTAGCGGTGTTGCGCAATGGAAAGCGAAACGTGCAACAATGTATCCTTTTTTACCTTTACACTGTCTATACCCTGTCTGCAGCTATTTTATCTGCTTCCTGTGTGGGCCGCAAGTCCAGGTGTGTGCATTGCTAAGTGTCGTGCAAACAAGATAAGCAAAGCTAAACCTGATATTCATTGTGCTTCATAGTTTACCTTGTTTGCACTTAGCCATGCAGCATGCAAACACTGGTATTAAAAAAATACAATTAGGTGAAATGAGGAAAAGATATCTATTAAATAAATAGCACTAAAAATTTATGTTGGTACACATGATATATTTTTACACAGACTTGGATTTGAGCTCTCAATGCAGTGGACCTTCAAAACACAGTAGTGGTGTCTTATCCTTCTCTGCCACACAAACAGCTTTGCATCAGAGAACTAAAATCATTGTGCATACAACCAACAGCAACATCATCTACAGTACTAACAAAACATATGACAGTTGTTTGTACATTTATTAATTTCAGAATTAGTGTGCTGAATGATCACATAACCATTTCTGACTATTACTTGCATAAATGCAGCTTCCGTCTTAACTCTGTGTGTTTGCTGACCATTATCTGACCAGTAATCTCAGACATGCAGTCTGTAAGGCATTCTATATCACTGTCCTTAAAATTTGTGAGGATATTAAATGGCCGCAATACACACTTGTCAAGAAATGAAGGGGAGGTTGGATGTTACTGAACAGAAACTGTGAAGTGTGTGCCCCTTACTTACTTTTAAAATCTTGACACAATTGCTTCTATACTTTCTAAGTCTAACATATCTGACACATCCACTGGAGGTAGGGGAGTCTGAATTGCTGTGGTGTTTTCCTTCTCCCTACCAGTAATCATTCACTGTTGCAATCCATTATCAACAAACACTGAGGGAGTGCCTGCACTATGTTTACATTTGGAACATGGAGTCAAGTATTTGGGATTCAGCAATACTAATGAATTTACACCCCATTTGCTTATTCACCATGCTTACAGCCCTGAATCTATGCTATAAAAAGGGAACCATGTAGCTAGGGAACCTGAAGGTGCGGACACTTGCTTATGTGGATAACACAGAAGAAGATATTACATTGGGATTTATCTGCACAGAAGACTACTGATCTTGAAAAGCTATGCTTGCATTTTTCTTCTATATACTGCATATGCTAAAATGTCAGTAAGAAAAATCAGTTTATATATATATATATATATATATATATATATATATATATATATATATATCTTAGCAAATGCTACTCTTATCTGCATGCATTTCTTAGAAGTGTAGTGATGGCATAGGCAAGTTTGTCAGGGCATTTTACTTTATCAGATGCATAGCCTTATTAACTTTCATCACAAGTGCTAGTGTTGCTAGTGTTACAACCATTTTCTTTGTACACTCTTCTATTGTTATTTCAGTGAAATATAAATGTACTATATTGTCAATGACACAAGGCAGTGCTGGCCACAGGCAGACATGACTGGCAATTGCTTAAAATGGAATGTTTTGTGGTAAATCTCTACAAGTTTCAAGGACAGTTTATTTGATAGCACTTTTAGCATTTCAATGGTTTGTTAGCAAAATGTATCATTTGCCTGTTATTTTGGGGCGGGGGAGCAAAGTTGCACTTCTGTTTGGCACAAACAAGATTTAGCTATTGTTACTCTCCTTGTTAAGATCCATCCTTGCTTTGTGTGTGATTGTAATATGTTACAACCACACAATTCTTTTTTTAATTTCTTTTTTTTTTTTTGAATATATTGACTGTTTTATGTTTCTCTAGTGGGTAATGCTGAAATACTACCTATTATGTGTTACACTGAAGCAAGACTTTTATTTATTTGGCATGTATGTGTATTATCCTTCTTTTGTGCTTTATGTAACCTAGGACTATTGCACCTAGGTGCCCCATCCCCCCCCAAAAAAACTTCAGTGACCCTGAAAATAAAGTCATCGTGGAAGCATTTCGGTGTCATGGTGCCTTTCTGCTTGAGAGAGGACATGGGGATATGTCTGGCAGAATGCAAATTTGGCAGCAAGCAGTTGCTAATGTGAATGCAGTAGATGGACAGAATAGGACATATGATCAGATGCACCATAGTGCCAATAACATGATGTTATCAGCCCGGAGGACAGCAACTGCAGTGGCCCACAAAAGGATGACTACTGCGTGGGAGCCTGCTTCAGAACCATCACTGACACCAAATGAAGAGTTCCTATTCACTGTCAGGGATCCAGACAGCTCACTGGAAAATGCACAACAGCATGTCATTGACATTGGTGCTGCTGTTTCAGGGAGGACAAGTATGTCCCAGGCAGAGTTTCCAGGTAGGCTTACCTATCTCAATTGTTAAATACTTTTTGTATAGTGAAATACTGACAGCAATAATTAAGTTTTCGTTAACATTAAATGTGTTTGGGCGGGAGAATAATTGTAGATGGATACAGTTAACAACATACTCTGGTTGATTACACATGGGCTTGGAGGTGAAAGTGTCATCCCAGTTCTTGTTAAAAGTATTATTAATGGATATATAAAGGGCAAACGTTATAACCCCCACCCCGTGTTACTCTTCATTCTGATGATGGTGTCCTTACCTTTTGCTTAACTTCTTCCAGGACCATCCAGCATAGAAAGCATCCAATCATCTGCATACGATAAGCTAAACATTTTTATGTCAGTACTGATGAGCAGTTCAAAGAAATAATTAGTTTGTGATGTGGGTATCAGGAATGTTGTGTGTATTGCTGTACTGTATGTAATAGTGGCACCACTGTTAGCATATATTGGACTTTAGTAGTGTAGGCATTATTTTTTCTGTGTTTGTTGCTTATGGTCACAGATGATCCTGACAATGGAAGTGTGGGACTCCAGCCACCTGATGCCAGAGTATCAGCAGACTCTGATGATGATGGCGGCCAAACAGAGACACAGTTGATGGGGGTGCAGAGGTTGAATCTGGCACTAAGGTTGACATTCAATTCAGCCATCCCCTGTAATTCCATTGGATACAGCTAGAAGGCAGAAGCCAACCCATTCCAGTGAGCTCTCAGATATTGGACAGGTGGAGGGTGAGACACTCAATCAGGGCAGTGTGGTTACTGCGGCTTCAGTGCCTGTTGACTCTGACTGTAGCCAAAGTGTGGGCAAGGTGTCACACAGGAGGGCTGTTAGGGGTACTCAGAGGAGGTCAGCTGTCCATCCTCCAACTGATCCAGGTGTGCCTTCCTGTGTTACTCAACATAAGATTAGGGCCATCATGGAGGTGCAGGCACATTCCAATAGATCCTCCAGAAAAATGCTTAGGGTTGTAGAAGTGGCACAGGCTGACATGCATGGCTCCCTCCATCATGTTGCCAATTCAATGGATTGGATGAATGACACATTGGAATGGGCGATGTCTGTGATGCAAAATCTGCTGGGAGGGGGACGGCATTCATGTGGGCACAGGTCAATAACATAATCTGATATTAGCCGACATGGTCATGCCCAATCATGCTCCCATAGTGGCACTACTTCCACTGCTCCGTCAGTGGTTGAGGTGTCTAGACCCAGATGTAGCAGGCTATGGGGTCATGGTCTTGGTTGTTCTCATGGGGGGAGCTTGTCCAGCAGACATCAATCACGTTCAGGTAGCTGCAGTGCATCTGACCGTGGTCATGGATGTGCCAGTGCAACTCCTGGCAGAGCCAGTTCTCATGGTCGGGTATGGCAGTGATGAACTGCCACCTCTACCATGCAGGGCTCACACCTGTCCAACATACCAAGATGTAGAGCTAGCACAAAGCTTGGCTGTGTTCCTGCAGATACTCACACACCAATTTCATGTGGAGTGCCCATACAGGCACACACACAACAGTTATATGGTTCAGCTGTGAAGCTTAAAGCTCATTTTGTCTAACTGGCCATTTACTTTATCTGAATGTCTGCCTGCTTCTCTTTCTTACTCAGATGCACTTACTGACGTTTTGTGTCAGCCCAGGCCTCCTGCCCTCGCCCCCCCCCCCCACAACACCCTGTGCAAGTGATGAAAACTTGCCACATGCTTGTTTTCTTTCTTTTGAATTCAGGGGTACATAACATGTGTATCTGATACTGAGGATACATAGATGACTTAGTGCTTAATATATCCGGTTTTGTGACGTTGTTTTGCTAACTGTACTTTTGAATCAAAACATTTTCTTTGCATCAGTATTTTTAATAATCTTCTGAGGGATATTGAGTCTGAAGCTGAAATGTGTCTCATTACTTTTTAACTCCTCCCTTTAATGATTTTCCAGTACAGAAGTATGAGGCCAAACTGAGGACATTCTGTGGCCATCAATACTTTTCACAGGTATGAACATGTGATCTTTGATGCTTGAGGCCTACTTCTTGATAGAGGACGCATGAATCTACATAAGTCTCTGGTGTCACATGTTAAAGTCATTTCTGCACAAATCACCCACCTTTTACTTGCTTACCGTAGCAGGTAGCAACATGCAAGGATTGCCATTCATTTGTATTATTACACAATACACTCCACGTTCAACACTTACCTTGTAAATAAATCAGTTGCAACAGTTTTAGTTTAGGGCTGACTCTGGCTGATGCTAGGAGTACACAGCCATTACATAGGTAGGTAAAGGTTCTGAGCATTGCCTGGAATCAATGTTACTATATGTATGTGCAGTGGATGAAAGTTTTAGACCTTTAGGTGGTGAATGAGCGTGCTATGCACTGCCTCTTAGCCAATGCGAGGGCATATTGGGTATGTCTACTTCTGCCTTTACCCACAGCAGCTGCTGGATCCCCCTATGACTCCTTACATGCGTGTGGTTGTGGTGACCTTGCCATTGGTGGTGAGATGTGTGCCCCTTCCCCATGTTGATCCTGCTGAAGCTGCTTTCTCAGGATGATGTTGTGTAGCATGGCACAGATGATGAATATTTCAGTACATGTTCATGGATTGTACTGCATGGCTCCCCCAGATGTACCTAGACACTGGAAGTGCAACTTCAGCATATGTTGTATAACATTTCTGGTTTGAGCATGTGCCTCTTTAAGGGGTTCCTCAGCAGGTATGTGTGCATTTCTGATGGGCGTCATCAGCCACAGTTACAGTGCATAACCTGCATCACCCAGTAAATGACCCTTGTGGGATATCACCCTAGTGAACAACTCATACAGCTGGGAGATGTGCCAGATATATGAGTCATGGTAACTGCCTGGGCTGCCAGCACACACATTCAAGATGATTCCCTTAGCATTACACAAGACTTGGTAGTTAATACAGAGAAAGCCCTTTCTATTTATGTAGAGCCTTCCCTGTTCCCTGGGTGGTGCCTTAATTTCTACATGTGTACAGTTTATGGCAGCCAATACTTCATGGTAGTGTGCTACAGGGTAGAATTCCTGCATATTTTTAGCCCTGTTCGCAGCAGTATAGGGAAAATATATGTGGTCACTGGCATGTTGGAGCACAGCATTCAGGATCCTGGATGCTGATGCCCGTGACATCCTCAGCATGTCCCCTGTTGGTCTCTGAAAGGTTCCTGTAGTTAAAATTCTAAGTGATACACATGCCTTTAACTTCATTGATATGGGTTCCTTTGGTTTGCCCTGGGTCTGAGTTGAGGACAACAGAGGTTGCAGAGTTCCTGTACTGTGTCTCTATCCACCCTGTAGCACTCCAAAATTTTCATGTCATGCAGACTGTGATAAGTTAAATTGGGTCTGAAAACTCTTCTCCTTCTTGGCCTTTGCATATTAGCAGCAGCAGCATAGACTTCAGCCTGTTGCAAAGAAACATGAATTAAAGCAACAGCAGCCCCTAACATTGTTTCTGTGTAGACTCCATTCCGTGGCTGTTTTCCAATAGGTTTTGGAATTCACAGGAAAAACCAGCACTGAATCTACATGTTTGCTTTATAGCTTGTTGAATAGCTCCACCATGTGGGATTGGTTAATTGGCATGCAATTTAGTTGCTTATACTCTAATTAGCATGCCACAGTGTTTACCATGGTTGTGGGGCTCTACACACCGTGTCAAGGTGCTTACTAAAACAAAACAGTAAGCTACCATCTTAGCGGACTGTGTAGGGTTTATTGAATCTGCCTAAATCTGTTTTTAGTGTCATTCATAAATGGGGTGATAAAGATGAACATCGACTGTGAGTAAGCTGGCCTAAGACAAATCGTAGCTTTTTAGCAATCAGTGAAAATCTCGCTGCTATGCCAAACAAAATCTGACCACACTGCTCAGGAAATGTCATGGAATTTTTAATACCCACGTGAACAATTGCATGCAGACTTCATAGAAGGACAATGCATATTTACACTGCACTATATTTTAGCATTCTTCTCAGATGTGTACCTCATCTTAGAATATGCTCACATCTCATAACTATGTCTCATAGTTGATTTTAGCATGTTCCCTGGCACCAAGTATGAAATATTAAATTAAAGAAAGAAAAGCAAAGAACACTTTAACAAAATTCATGTATGCAATTAGTATTTATAGGAACCCAAATCAGGTCAGCAATGTATCAAAGTGAAACTGGGATGCTTGTTGTATCCCACTGTAGTAATGTCGAGCAGCACAAATATTATACTGGCTCAGAGCTAAACTTTCTTTTTTTTTCCATGTGACAACATCTTACCCACATGATTGCTGAACTTATTTACAACTACAAATGATTTCCAGTCAGAAGTATAGCTGCTCATTAAAATGACAAAACTCAAGAATTCTCAGTGATGAGTACAAGCATTTCAGTATGCAGTGCTTCCTGCCATGGTCATCAGTTTCTGAAATACCAATGCACTGAAGCTGATTAATAGCATTACACTTAGCTTTGTGGAATTACCGTGGGACTAAAATTATATGTTCCATCTTGTGTTTCAAAAAATGGATATTGATGCTATTTTAAGGGCATATAAATCTGCTCTCCTGCTGTTAAAACGCTGTCAAACTGATTCAAAGGAAAATGTTTCAATAAAGTAAAACTTATTAACTAGCAAACTAATTTTGGTATTTTTACTTTGATTTTTAAATATTTTAAATACACAGCATATTTCTATACAGCTATAAAAATACATTTAATAAAACAATTCCCAGATAACTCAGCAGCTATTTTGTTAAAGGCCCAGTACTGGAAGACAAAGCAGTGTTCATTCATATTTATATTATTAAATAGTTCAACAATTACCATTACCAATTATTAAATGCTTCAGTAACTGCTAATAGCAAATCATTTTAATTATTCCGCACTTATTTTATAAAAATGCTAAGAAGCTTATTTTAGGTACTAACTGAACAATGAATATTGCTAGTTTATTACTTCTCTGACACCTGCTTTATCCTATTAAGTGTTGAATGAAAGCTGTAGCCTATCCCATCAAGAAATGGACATAGTACAGAAACCCAGCCAGGAAAGAATACAAGCAGGCGCACACACACACACACACACACACACACACACACACACACACACACACACACACACACACACACACACACACACACACACACACACACACACACTCTCATAGCATGTACATTCACAAGTAATTTAAAAAAATGTCAGTTTATGTACTGTATATTTTTTAGACGTGGGAGGAACATTTGGCAAAAATCAAAATGGACAAAGGAAAGATGTGGGTTCTGCATAGAGAGCAATCCACCCAGGACATGTGAAGCAACAACATTAACTGCTAAAACCCAGAGATACCCGAATACAATGAGCTATAAAATTTTAAATGGAAAGTCTTGTTATAATAAACCATTTTCATAAATTCCAGATGTATATAAAAATCATAACTATCAAATGACATGCAAACAAATCAGCAAAACAAATATTGGGTATTAATACATGTTACTCTCATTTTACACATCTAAGAGTAAATTTTAACATGCATGTATCATAATCTACCCCTGCAACCTATAGCTCTCCCTCCATGTCCCAGGAAACCCATACTACCTATCTCAATCTACTAGATTCCCTCAGTGTTCAACCCAATACAATATTAATGGGGGATTTCAACTACCCCTTTACAGACTAGGAATCTTATACCACTTCTAATACACAAATCCAGCAATTCCTAAACTTTGTTAATACCAATGTCATGGAACAGTTGGTCTATTCTACTACCAGGGGTACAAACATCCTTGACCTTGTGCTCACAAACACAAAGGCTGATGTTTCTCACCCAGTGTAATATCTTCACTCATCAGATCTGATCATAAGGTAGTATTGCTTAAAATAAAAATTTAATCTGTGGATCCAGCAAAACCAAAAACCTTTAGGATCTATTCCAAGGCTAATGTCTCTCTACTAAGCAACACCTTGCCTAAATGCCAAGCACCCCAAACTAAGTAAACACCACAGCATATTCTGAGCTATTTACAAAATCTCTGTAAAGCCATATTGATAGCTATATAGACTGAGCTGTGCCCACTCATATTAAGAATAAGACAAATTCAAAAGACAAGCTACCCTGGTAGAATCACAATATCAATAGGTTATACAACAACAAAAAATAAATCTTAGCCAAGCATAGGAGGAGCAAAGCCATCCTTACTAAGATCCCCCTAAACAATCTAAATAGGCAGCTAAGAGGACTAATTAATACTTCAAAAGCTAAATTTGAAGAAAAAAATAGCTTCTCAGGCAAAGGACAACCACAAATCTTTCTACAGCTATGTCCGTAACCTCAGAGAAAACATGCAACAATGCACAGAACTTATTGTAAATGGCATCACCCACACTGAACTGAAGGCCTTTGCCAACCTTTCGGCTGACAGGTTCGGCTCAAATTTCTCCCCCCACTCCCCCCCTCGATAGTTTAAAGGAAATACCATATACCACAATCCCTCAACCATTACTAAGGAACAGGTTATCAATGCACTTTTCAAGGTCAAAAACATTGTGATGTGCCCCAATAATATCCCAAGATGCTTAACAAATAGCAATAAACATGACTTCAATGGTCCATTTGAATCACTTTTCAACTGATCCAGGTAACTACAGGCCGATAAGTCTTACCAGCCTCGTATGTAAGGTCATGAAAAGAATCATCATAGACATGATAAATGAGGACATAGGTAACTTGCAAATGTTGGACCCATTACAGTTCAGTTTTGTTAAAGGAAGGCCATGTCTATTAAATCTGGTGGATTTTTTGAGAGGGTAACCAAAGCAGTGTATGAAGACAAGACTGTGCACAGAGCTTACCTTGACCTGGCCATAGCTTTTGATATAATACCCCACTCAAACATTATAAACAAGCTCACTAATTTAGGTATAAACATTTTTTCACCCACTGGATAGCCAGCTGGCTCACTGACAGGACCCAGGAAGTCAAAATAGGTGACGCCACCTCCACCAAGATGCCAGTTACTAGCAGAGTCCCTCAAGGTTAGTACTCCACCCACTCCTTTTTTGACATCTACTTCTCTGAAATGGAAGAAAACG